>NC_053492.1:87643639-87686139 GCF_905171775.1 Rana temporaria | reverse complement strand
GGGCCTGGGAAGAGCGCATTTCATCGGTAAAACATCACATGGACATGTAGCAAGACCTTTTTCATGCACTGCCATGTTAAAGAAGACTGGCCGTACAATTTTCTTTTAGCTTTACCAAAACCATATAATATGAGGTCCAACCTATACCCTTTACATTTTTATACAATCAGGCAGGCCCTTGCACTACATCAGGGATCCTCAAACTACGGCCCTCCAGCTGTTGCGGAACTACGCATCCCATGAGGCATTGTAACACACTGGCATTCACAGACATGACTAGGCATGAAGGGAATTGTAGTTCCTGAACAACTGGAGGGTCATAGTTTGAAGACCCATGCACTACATAGTTAAAGGTACACTAAATTGAATAAGGAAATTGTATAATGTATGGCCAACGATGGCACATTAAGAAATCCAACTCTCTGCATACTTCTCGTGGCAACATAAATAAAATGTCCGAGTTTTAGGCAACATTCAAATGGCTGTAATAGACGTGAAAAATGTACTGATCGTCGGGCGAGGAAAAAAATTATAAAAATCGGTAAGCCTAGGTTCACACTGCTGCGAATTCAAAATCGCGGTAAAATGCACGATTTTACCGCAATTTCGGCCGCAATTTAATGTAAATCGCGGCCCGAAATCGCAAAAAGTAGTACAGGAACTACTTTTTGAAATCGCAGATGCGGCGTCGCACTGATTAGGACAGTGCCATTGCCGACAATTGCCGCCGATTTGAGATGCGATTTGACATGTCAAATCGCATCTCAAATCGTTCCAAATCGTACCCAGTGTGAACCAGGGCTTAATCCCCTTTACATTTTTTAATGCATAGAAATTGTCTTGTTGTTTTTCTCGCTGGTATACATATAAACGCATGTCCTCAGGTGCAGATTTTTGGTGACAGATCTGCGCACCTGTGTAAATGTCTCCATCAAAAACAATGCAGTTGTGTTCAGATCCAAAAATAAAAACATGTCTAACTGTATTTTTTTTTTTGTGTAAATGAGGCCTTAAAAATAAAAGCTTTCACATCACATTTTTCTTTCCACTGCGGTTTGCTCAGCAATGATGGCATTAGCTTCAAAAGTAGGTGATTGTCGCTGTCTGATGTACACACTGACATCAATGGCACAAGAGCTTAAAGGGGTTGTAAAGGAAAAAACATTTTTTCATAATAAGCATCCTTTACCTACAGACATTCCTCTTTTCACTTCCTCATTGTTCGTTTTTGCTCAGAAGTTGCTCTATTTCTTCTCTGTTCTGTTCACTTCCTGCTTGTTCGATTTTACTCACCACCGTGACGGGAGGTTTTACTGCGGTGGTCAGTAACGTGCTCACCCCCTCCTGGGAACTACATCTGTGCGGCAGGACGCTCTCTCCGTGTTAGAGACTTCAAGGGAGGTGTGAATTACTGGGCGTGCCGCAATGCATACTGGGAAATGTAGTTCTTACATGAACGAGCACCGCAAACCAGGAAGTGAATGAGAGAACAGAAACTAGAACGCCAGAGGTGATATAGATGAAGGAATTTAATAGGTATTTACTCGTTCTTTAACAGAATCATTACACTATTCTGTCTGTCTACCTTGCAGACATTAATTTTAGGAAAAATATTTTTTTCCTTTTAACCTAGGCACCATTTTAAACTTGAAGAGGTTGTAAAGCTTTGTTTTTTTTTTTTTCACCTTAATGCCTCCCATGTGAAAAAACACCTTGCACTCGCGGGCCCTCAGGCCCCCAGTTTTACTTGCCTGAGCCACGAATCTCCGTGGGCGCGATCCTGCGATGGTTTCCCCCAGCTTGAGGCGGCTTTTCATTGGAGATTGATATCAGCGCAGCCATTGGCTCCCGCTGCTGTCAATCAAATCAATGACGCGTGGGGCGGGGCCGAGTGATACAGTGGCAGCTATGGCTGCCACTGTATCACACAGGAGCGCGCCTGCAAGCTGACCCCCTTGGGAGAGCACTTCCCAGAAGGGGGTTAGCTGATGCGGGGAGGAGCTGAGACAGCCGCCGAGGGACCCCAGAAGACCAGGATTGGGCCATTCTGCCCCAAGCTAACTGCACAGTGGAGGTAAGTATGGGATGTTTGTTTATCTCATATATATATATAAAAAAAAAAAATTTCCCCCTTACAACCACTTTAAAAAACAAAACAAAAAAAAAATGTAATTTTGTTATTTTATTTTACTCAATGCAATATAACATATACACATTATTCATGGGGGAAAAAAATACCAAGTTTTACTTTGGGTGTTCTTTTCCGAAGTTGACGGTTTCAGAAGGTTTGCTATTATATATATATATATATATATATATATATATATATATATATATATATATATATATATATATATATATATATATATATATATATATATATATATATATATATATATATATATATATATATATATATATATATATATATATATATATATATATATATATATATATATATATATATAAATTGAATAATAAAAACAAAAATATAATATATATTTTATATATATATATATATATTATATTATATTTTTGTTTTTATTATTCAATTATATATATATTTTTTTTAATACATGCACATCTGGGGTGTCTTTAAAAATCTCTTTAAATCATACATGTTTTCTTGTGAATGGACACCAAATCATTCAGAGGAAACCCACAATTTGGGGGAGATGGTGTCTGAGCAGAGCTGGCAGCCTCCTTGGAATTTATACATAGCCGTCCTTTTTATTAATATTATTTATACAGTTATCCAAAAGGGGAAAAATATCCCAGTTGTGTTTAATGCATAAAGATAATAAATAAAATTTCCTGCCATAGAAAATTAAGGTTGGTTTCTGGTTAACCCAAATAACACATTGCTTTATGAAAAACCTTCATTGATTCCTATGTAAACATTTTTCAGGCTCTTATTAGCACAATAAGCTCGGTCGTTTTAATTTGGGTAGAGCTGCTCCTTTAAATCTCATAACCCCAGCGGTGTTTGTGGGAAGGGAGTTTCTGCCAAGTCGTAGCCAGAGTTCAGCTCTTGAAATGATCG
Source organism: Rana temporaria (assembly GCF_905171775.1). Taxonomy (NCBI): domain Eukaryota; kingdom Metazoa; phylum Chordata; class Amphibia; order Anura; family Ranidae; genus Rana; species Rana temporaria. Next base: position 87,683,096 of record NC_053492.1, on the reverse strand, counting down.
TTCTGTCTTCATGTACGCCTTTTTAAGACGGCAGATTACCTCCAAGGCATTTATGCATTTCAACTGCCTGTTCCAATGGGAGGGTCTATTGCACAAACACCTGTTGTTTCGGGAGCACTTGCAACCTCTTGTTCAGAGAAGTCTACAGCGGCAGCAGCGATGTCTGTCTCCTTAGAAAGGTGTCTCAACCTGCGCTATGTGCGCTTCTCACTGGTGTCACACTTTGCTCTCTTCAGAGTGACTGAATCATTTCAAAGTGTATGTATAGATAACTTTCTTTTTTTTTTTTTACAGAAGGGTTAAATTCCTGGCAAGTTATTTTTTTGCACCATGGGGGAAATTTCCATTCACTTCTGTACCAGAGATGTACTAGGATGCAGTGTTAATTTAGTCGACTAAACCGAGATGACTAAAATACGACTAAAACTAAAATGGCATTTTAGTCAAAAGACTAAATTGAAATTTGACATGAAAATGAACACTGGTCTGTAGTGCATGTTCATACCTCATTACCATAAATGATAACATATTGGGCCAGATTATGGTAGAATCCGCGGCGGCGTAGCGTAAGCCATTTACACTACGCCGCCGCAAATTACTGGAGCAAGTGCCGTATTCTCCAAGCACTTGCTCCGTAATTTGCGGCGGTGTAGTGTAAATGGCCGGCGTAAGGCCGCGTAATTCAATAGGGGAGCGGCTTGTATTTAAATTAAGCGCGCCCCCGCGCCGATCGAACTGCGCATGCGCTGGGCGTAAAAATAGCCCAGTGCGCATGCTCCAGCTCACGACGGAAAACGTCAATGACGCGGACGTGAGCGTCATTGACGTAAAGTCCTATTCGCGAACGACTTAGGAAAACGACGGAAAAAGACGACGCTGACCCAACGCCATACTTAACATGGCATACGACGAACCTTCGTAAACTTGCCCCTCATATAGCAGGGGCAAGTTTCCGCTTACTGAAACGTCGTAAATTCACTGCGTCGTCCGCGCGTACACGTTCGGGAATCGGCGTAAATAGCTAATTTGCATAGACGACGGGGAAAACGACGAGGCGAGACCTAGCGGCGGAAAAAAAAAATGCCTTTAAGATCTGACAGCGTAAAAGCCTTACGCCTGTCAGATCTAAGGGAAATCTATGCGTAACTGATTCTAAGAATCAGTCGCATAGATACGCCGGGCCAGATTAGGACTTACGACGGCGCAAATGGCGTTGCGCCGTCGTAAGCCTTTTAAGAATCTGGCCCATTAGGTTTTTCACCCCAGCAGTATATAATGAGTTTGGAAATTGTAGAGAAATGTTAACTAATTACAATTTAATTACACCCATTTGGTTTTAGTCGACTAAAATATACTGGAGATTTAGTCGACTAAATACAACTAAAACAATTGCAGAAGACTAAAATGGGACTAAAACGTAATTTTAGTCCTAAGCCGAAATCGAAAATTGCTGCCAAAATTGACACTGCTAGGATGTTAGAGGAAATCTCCCCAAAATGAGTGCAGTTCCCCTTGAGGCTGGGTTCACACTATTGCGGCTTGGATACGGGTTTCTCTGCATCCAATTCACATCAGGAGGTTGTGAACGGCTCTCATTGGAGCCGGTTCCGCATCTCTGGAGCGGTTTCGGTGTGAATTGCACCGCAGTCCTGTGTGTCTTCTGGTTTGTTTCAGGTCTAAATAAAGCCAAAGATTTGCACCGGATCCCTGCTGTGAGCCGCTGTGTATTGCCGTGTGAACCCAGCCTTAGACAGTTGTCCCTGAAAAAGGTGTTGCTAATGGAAGAATTCCCCTTACCTCTTTTTTGGGGACAACCCTAAAAGGATTTACCCCTCCCTTTTTCTCTGACAGTGGTCACCAGTTTTGTTATGCCGCGTACACACGATCGGAATTTCCGACAACAAATGTTTGAGAGCTGGTTCTCAAATTTTCCCAACAACAAAAGTGCTCGTCGGAAAATTCCGATCGTCTGTATGCAATTTGCATACAGACGCACAAAAATCCTACGCATGCTCGGAATCATTGAACTTCATTTTTCTCGGCTTGTTGTACGTGACCGCGTTCTTGACGTTTGGCATTTCTGATTTTTGCATTGCTTGTTGTCCTTGTCCACTTTCACCGGAAAAGAAAAGACAAAATCTGAAACTTTAACCCTGACAGAAAGCAAAGTGCATTTTTTAAAGTAGAGTATGTAAAGGCTACAAACTGTCAGCTTTAAGGCCCGTACACTCGATAAATAAAATTGTACGAAAGTGTCCGTACGACGAACGATTGCCCGACTATTTGATCGGTAATATAGTGCTTTCAACAGCCAATTCTGACAGTTTGGACAGCAAACTGAAATTTCTGTTTGTTTAGTGCAGTTTTTTTTCCTCTGAAAAAAATCGGAAGAACAAGACTACGCATGCTCGGAAACAAAATAACACATTACATAACTTCTGAAGTTGTATTCTGCCGTACGAGAATTTTCGTAAGTTAAGTAACCATTTCATTTTCCATATGAGACTTGCATGCAGCAGAAAAACGCTGATCATTGGTCCGATATTCTCATTGTGTGTACAAGGCTTTAGAGTTCTATCTGTGTCACTGATGGAGATTTTCCCTCAATTCCTGTCTGGTGGAATGATTGTCAGCAGGACAAGAAGTGAGGAAAATCTCTCTCTAAAGTAGTCCTTAATAGCAATAACAACCATAGGGATTCGAACTCTTCCCCCCCTCCCCCACTCCATCCAAAGCTGTAAAGAAAAGTTTTAGCTGGATAGACACTAAGTAGTATTTAGGCCAGGGGTCTTCAAACTACGGCCCTCCCAGTTGTTCAGGAACTACAATTCCCATCATGCCTAGTCATGTCTGTGAATGTCAGAGTTTTACAGAAGGCCTCATGGGATGTGTAGTTCCACAACAGCTGGAGGGCCGTAGTTTAAGGATCCCTGATTTAGACCCTCAGGGCCAGATTCACAGAGCGAGTACGCCGGCGTATCTACTGATACGCCGGCGTACTTTCAAATTTCCCGCGTCGTATCTTTAGTTTGACACCTCAAACCAAGATACGACGGCATCTGGGTTTGATCCGACAGGCGTACGGCTTCGTACGCCTTCGGATCGTAAATGTGTCCGCTGGGTGGAGTTTGCGTCGTTTTCCGCGTCAGGTATGCGAATGAGCTATTTCCGACGATCCACGAACGTACGCGCGGCCGTCGCATTCTCTTACGTCGTCTCTAGTCGGCTTTTTCCGGCAAATAGTTAAAGCTGCTTTTTTTGCGGCGTATAGATAGACTTGCCATGTTAAGTATGGCCGTCGTTCCCGCGTCGAAATTTGAATTTTTTCTTTTTTTTGCGTAAGTCGTCCGTGAATCGGGATGGACGTAAGTCACGTCTAAGTTTAAAAAATGACGTCCTTGCGACGTCATTTTGCGCAATGCACGGCGGGAAATTTCGAAACGGAGCATGCGCAGTTCATTTGGCGCGGGGACGCGCTTCATTTAAATGAAACACGCCCCCTAATCGCCGATTTGAATTCCGCCGCCAGAAATACACTACGCCGCCGTAAGTTACAGCGCGAAATCTTTGAGGATTTGAAAGAACACCAGGTAAGGTACGTATCTCTGATACGCTGCGCGGGTGCAGATCTATGTGGATCTGCCCCTCAGTGTTTTTTAGTTTTACATTTTGAACACCATTAAAAACCACTTTCCCAAGTAAACTTTTTGTCCAAATTCTTACCCACATACTTGCAGTTTTACAAGTGAATTTGTGAATGTTCAGTAATCGCTGGAAAGGGTTAACAGTGGACAGTGCAGTCTGGAGTTGAGCTGTTAGGTTGGGGAGGTAACAAGAGGAGGGAAAGCATTGCCTTCAGTGACGACCCGTCCATTAGGGGCACCCGGGCGCTCCCCCCTCTCTCTGCCCTATATGAATAATGGGCAGATTCATGCAAAGCACGAATCTATATATGGCCACCCCGAATTCATGCAACCGGCCCGGCCTAACCCGCAGCTGGGGTGTTTTTTTTTTTTTAAGCACCTGTTTAGAGCCATAGGCTCTAATAGGCTTCACAATAGGGTTGGATCGTAGCGCAGAACATCGCACCATAAGCATACCCAGCAAATTAGCTGTTGTAACACTGATCCTCAATCCGGCCAATCAGGATTGTTTACCACCCCCCCCAAAAAAAAATGACCACCTGCTGCCACAGATTGCCTTCCTAGGCATGTTGGAAGATGCAACTCTAGTCTCTGCTCTGCATGTTAGGCCCCTTTCACACTTGTGCGACTTGGGACTGCATTGATTTCCAATGACAACCATTCAAAGTAGTCCCTGTACTACTTTTGGTCCGACGTTCATGCGAGTTGAGGGCCATAGCCCTCAAGTTTACACAGGCGTTCCCTGAAATGGCAGCAAAATTGCGCAACTTTTAAAGTCGCGACAGTGTGAAAGGGGGCCTAAGGGTGATTTCTCTTTTAGCTTTATATGGAAAGGAGCCACCCGGAAAGGGGAACCTGGGGTGCTGGTCATGGCACCAGCTTAAGCTGGAACATGGGCAAGGATTAAAAGATAAAGAAGTTGTATTCTCAGTAAGTGATCAAATCAGCTCCTGAAAGTGTTTATAAAAACAGAGTTTAAAGGGGTTGTAAAGGTTTGTTTTTTATTTTCTAAATAGGTTCCTTTAAGCTAGTGCATTGTTGGTTCACTTACCTTTTCCTTCCATTTCCCTTCTAAATGTTTTTTTTCTGTCTGAATTTCTCACTTCCTGTTCCTCCTCAGTAAGCTGTTCTGGCTGACTAACCCCCAGCCAGAGCTTACTGAGGAGGAACAGGAAGTGAGAAATTCAGACAAAGAAAAAAAACATTTAGAAGGGAAATGGAAGGAAAAGGTAAGTGAACCAACAATGCAGTAGCTTAAAGGAACCTATTTAGAAAATAACTGAACCTTTACAACCATTTTTAATATTATGTCAGCTTTAAGAAAAAAAAAGGGCGGGTACAACATTTTGGAGACTCTCTTCGGGGAAAATATTGGGAGGTACTTAAAATTAAATGTCATAAAGCGGTAAATAAGGAAAACAGAGTTTCTCCTCATGAAAAACATTTTCACAGGAGCTTATGTTTGTGTGGTGTGTGTGTGTGTGTGTGTGTGTGTGTGTGTGTGTGTTTTTTTTTTTAACATTTCACAAAATAACACATGTTTTACTTGGGCCCCTTTCACACTGGGGTGTTTTTCGGGCGTTTTTTCAGGCGCTTTGCCGTTTAAAAAAAAAAAAGACTGTAAAGCGCCTGAAAGAAGCCTTATCTGCAATCCCAATGTGAAAGCCCGAGTGCTGTCAGAGCCCTTTCACACTGCCAGCGCCCGAAAAACGCTTATAAAGTGCCGCTAAGACCCCTTTCACACTGGGGCATTTTTCAGGCGCTTTGGCGTTAAAAAAAAGCTCCCTAAAGCGCTGCAAAGAAGCTGCTTGCAGGACTCTTTTTGACGCCCTGCCAGCGCAGCGCCTCTGTGTGAAAGCACTCGGGCTTTCCCATTGGGATTGCAGATGCAGCTTCTTTCAGGCGCTTTTTTTGAACGCTAAAGCGCCTGAAAAACACCCCAGTGTAAAAAGGGGTCTTATTGGGAATTGGTTTTCCAACCTTTTGATAAATATTATGGGGTAGATCCACAAAGAAATTACGCCGGCGTATCTACTGATACGCCGGCGTAATTTCAAAATTCCCGCGTCGTATCTTTGTTTTGAATCCTCAAAACAAGATACGACGGCATCTCGGCTAGATCCGACAGGCGTACGTCTTCGTACGCCGTCGATCTAAGATGCAATTTTTCGGCGTCCGCTAGGTGGCGTTCCCGTCGTAATCCGCGTCGAGTATGCAAATTAGCTATTTTCGACGATCCACGAACGTACGACCGGCCGTCGCATTTTTTTACGTAGTTTCCGTTCGGCTTTTTCTGGCGTATAGTTAAAGCTGCTATCTGGTGGCGTACTCGATGTTAAGTATGGCCGTCGTTCCCGAGTATAATTTTGAAAATTTTACGTTGTTTGCGTAAGTCGTCCGTGAATGTGGCTGGACGCCATTTACGTTCACGTCGAAAACAATGACGTCCTTGCGACGTCATTTGGAGCAATGCACCCTGGGAGTTTTTACGGACGGCGCATGCGCAGTTCGTTCGGCGCGGGGACGTGCTTCATTTAAATGAAACACGCCCCCTACCCGCCGAATTTGAATTTCCGCGCTTTTACGACCCGAAAGATACACTACGCCGCCGTAACTTACGACGGGAATTCGTTGAGGATTCAAAGAAAAGCAAAATAAGTTACAGCGGCGTAGCGTATCTTACATACGCTGTGCCCTGCGCCGATGTATGTGGATCTGCCCCTGTGTTCTTTTTAATGGCCTATTTTATTATATTGTGTTTTTTTTTCTATCTGTCTGAAGTTCTGCTTTATGCAAACTGTCTACTGCTATATTGCCCTGTGCCCCTCAATGACCGGTGCCAGGCCTAATCTGGAATAAAAAGCCAGATAATGTAAAATGAAAAGCCTCTGTTATAAACGGACATTCTCACAACTTTTGCGCCACATGCAGATTCTGAGACGGTGAGGATGAACCTGTATTACTGACTTCACAAAGCATTCTCCTTTAAGGGAATATGCACGCTTCATTTTCTTGTGTAATGCTGAGGTAAATTCAGCGGAGTGTATAAAATTCCCTTCTATTGTGCTACGAAAAACTTAAGATTTCAGGAGCAAAATTGCATTACGTCAGAAAAGCCCGGGGTCGTTCCCTGAAAACCAGAACAAACCTTTTTTTTTATTTTTATCGTGGGATCGCTTTCTCCAACATGTAAACTACACCATTAGCTTGCTTAGACAGGAGACAATGGATATTGGATTGGATTGCCATTGTAGGAATCCTCCACATTATATGCTGGGAAAGTTCCACTATATATTCTGGGGATTTCACTGCTTAAGGGCCGCTTCACACTGCTGCGATGTCAGAGTTCAGATGTGATTCACACTGTATTGCAGCGCAAATCGTATTCGATCTCTGTGCGATGCCATTTCAGCCATACAAATTCGCATCAAACTCGACACAGAACCCTTTCTTTTTTTTTTTTTGTCCGCAGCAGGATTGGATTGCATGGGTGTTCACACCGAGTTTGCAGATCGCACTACGATAGGCGAACCGATTTGGGGGTGTCATTGACTTTTAACTGACGCTCCCAGCAGTTCGCATGGGGCATTGTGAACTGCCACCAGGAAACGTGACTTTGCGGGGGGCGGCAAAAAAGCGATGCTCTGTCCCTCTGTCCTCATCCCATCCTGTCCCTCTGTCCTCATCCCATCCTGTCCCTCTGTCCTCATCCCATCCTGTCCCTCTGTCCTCATCCCATCCTGTCCCTCTGTCCTCATCCCATCCTGTCCCTCTGTCCTCATCCCATCCTGTCCCTCTGTCCTCACCCCACCCTGTCCCTCTGTCCTCACCCCACCCTGTCCCTCTGTCCTCACCCCACCCTGTCCCTCTGTCCTCACCCCACCCTGTCCCTCTGTCCTCACCCCACCCTGTCCCTCTGTCCTCACCCCACCCTGTCCCTCTGTCCTCACCCCACCCTGTCCCTCTGTCCTCACCCCATCCTGTCCCTCTGTCCTCACCCCATCCTGTCCCTCTGTCCTCACCCCATCCTGTCCCTCTGTCCTCACCCCATCCTGTCCCTCTGTCCTCACCCCATCCTGTCCCTCTGTCCTCACCCCATCCTGTCCCTCTGTCCTCACCCCATCCTGTCCCTCTGTCCTCACCCCATCCTGTCCCTCTGTCCTCACCCCATCCTGTCCCTCTGTCCTCACCCCATCCTGTCCCTCTGTCCTCTTCCCAGCCTGTCCCTCTGTCCTCTTCCCAGCCTGTCCCTCTGTCCTCTTCCCAGCCTGTCCCTCTGTCCTCTTCCCAGCCTGTCCCTCTGTCCTCTTCCCAGCCTGTCCCTCTGTCCTCTTCCCAGCCTGTCCCTCTGTCCTCTTCCCAGCCTGTCCCTCTGTCCTCTTCCCAGCCTGTCCCTCTGTCCTCTTCCCAGCCTGTCCCTCTGTCCTCTTCCCAGCCTGTCCCTCTGTCCTCATACCACTGCGTCCCTCTGTCCTCATACCACTGCGTCCCTCTGTCCTCATACCACTGCGTCCCTCTGTCCTCATACCACTGCGTCCCTCTGTCCTCATACCACTGCGTCCCTCTGTCCTCATACCACTGCGTCCCTCTGTCCTCATACCACTGCGTCCCTCTGTCCTCATACCACTGCGTCCCTCTGTCCTCATACCACTGCGTCCCTCTGTCCTCATACCACTGCGTCCCTCTGTCCTCATACCACTGCGTCCCTCTGTCCTCATACCACTGCGTCCCTCTGTCCTCATACCACTGCGTCCCTCTGTCCTCATACCACTGCGTCCCTCTGTCCTCATACCACTGCGTCCCTCTGTCCTCATACCACTGCGTCCCTCTGTCCTCATACCACTGCGTCCCTCTGTCCTCATACCACTGCGTCCCTCTGTCCTCATACCACTGCGTCCCTCTGTCCTCATACCACTGCGTCCCTCTGTCCTCATACCACTGCGTCCCTCTGTCCTCATACCACTGCGTCCCTCTGTCCTCATACCACTGCGTCCCTCTGTCCTCATACCACTGCGTCCCTCTGTCCTCATACCACTGCGTCCCTCTGTCCTCATACCACTGCGTCCCTCTGTCCTCCTCCCATGAAAATGACAGGGCGGGTCTTAAAAAGGAAGGGGTATAGTCTTGACAGGAAGGGGTGCGTCATATATAAAGTAGGGGGTGCACAAGTTTCGTCAGGCCTAGGGCAGCACAAAACCTAAATACACCCCTGGTTCCCGCATTGCAGCAGTGTGAACCGGCCCTAAAGCTTGAAAAGTAACATCTTGCACCAGTTTCAGGGTTCTGGTTCTGATTATATTTTGGCTATCTTTATTTCCTGTGACATGTCATGTGATCTAATTTGGCACACTAGGGCCCATTTTATACTTGTACATATATAGCCAGATTCAGGTAGGAGAGCCTAACTTTAGGCAGGCGTAGCGTATCTCATATACGCTACGCCGCCGTAAGTTAGAGAGGCAAGTACAGTATTCACAAACAACTTGCGGCGTAGTGTAAATGTGCCGGCGTAAGTGCGCCTAATTCAAATGTGGAGGAGGTGGGCGTGTTTTATGTCAATTAAGCATGACCCCACGTAAATTACGTTTTGAACGAACGGCGCATGCGCCGTCCGTGGACGTAACCCAGTGCGCATGCTCCAACATACGCCCCAAAGACTCATTGGTTTCGACGTGAATGTAAATTACGGCCAGCCCCATTCACGGACGACTTATACCGCGTACACACCATCACTTTATGTGATGAAAAAAAACGACACTTTCTGTGAAGTAAAAAATGACGTTTTTGAAACTTCAATTTTCAAAGACGAAGTTGCATACACACCATCGTTTTCTCACAATGATCTTGCAAAGTGAGGTTACGTTCCACCACGTTTTACCATTGAAGCTCGCTTCATAACTAGCTTCTGGGCATGCGTGGATGAAAAAACGTCTTAGAAAACGACGTTTTTTGCTACACACGGTCAATTTCTGTGAAGTAAAAAGTGCACTTTTGAAAAACGACACATAAAATTGAAGCATGCTTCAATTTTTTTTGGTCGTTTTTTACAAGACATAAAATGACGTTTTCCCCCACACACAGTCAATTAAAGTGACGTTTTTAAAAACGTCATTTTTTTTCATCACATAAAGTGATGGTGTGTACGCGGCATTACACAAAGGACGTAAAAATTGAAAAATTCAACGCGGTTCCGACGTCCATACTTAACATTGGCTGCGCCATCTTTTTGGTGGTTTACATTTACGCCTGAAAACGCCTTACGTAAACGACGTATCTTTACTGCGACGGGCAAGCGTACGTTCGTGAATAGGCGTATCTCGCTGATTTACGTATTCTAGGCGGAAATCAGTGTACACGCCCCTAGCGGGCAGCGTAAATAGACAGCTAAGATATGACGGCGCCGGCGGTCGTATCTTGGCAACATTTAACCGTATCTCAATTTGAGAATACGCTTAAATATATTAAATATTTTATTCCAGCTTTTCATGTGAAAACACTGAAGGAATGACACTTTTCTACAATGTAAAGTAATGAGTGTACAGCTTGTATAACAGGGTAAATTTGCTGTCCCCTCAAAATAACTCAACACACAGCCAATAATGTCTAAATCGCTGGCAACAAAAGTGAGTACACCCCTAAGTAAAAATGTCCAAATTGGGCCCAATTAGCCATTTTACATTCCCGGTGTTATGTGACTCGTTAGTGTTACAAGGTCTCAGGTGTGAATGAGGAGCAGGTGTGTTATATTTGGTGTTATCGCTCTCACTCACTAATACTGGTCACTGGAAGTTCAACATGGCACCTCATGGTAATGAACTCTGAGGATCTGAAAAAAAGAATTGTTGCTCTACATAAAGATGAAAAAAGAAGGGTCATCTGCTCACTAGGTATTAAATACTGTGCAATATTGATAAATCTAGCACAGTATCTGTAGGCCAATCATATAGAGCAGGGATATGCAATTAGCGGACCTCCAGCTGTTGCAAAACTACAAATCCCATCATGCCTCTGCCTCTGGGTGTAATGATTGTGGCTGTCAGAGTCTTGCTATGCCTCACAAGACTTGTTGTTCTGCAACAGCTGGAGGTCCACAAATTGCATATCGCTGATATAGAGCAAAACATTTTGAGGAAAAGGAGAAACCCCATAAAACGTTGTCTCACAAATTGTCTTATACTGGGTGTTGGTGATGGGTATTGAGTGCCTGCTATGTGTAAAATTAAATTTTAGTTTTTTTCTACTTTATAATTTTATACCATTTTGTTATTATTTATGCGGTTTGAGGTTGGTAGCAAGGATGGTCTTCCATACAGATGTGTAGGCAGGTCCTTCTCCCTTACAGAAAACATGTTAAAATGTATTACAATAAATGTTTTAATAGCAGAAGTTTAAATGGACCCTAAACATGTCTTTAAAAAAAAAAATTAAAAATGCCACTTTTGTTTTTTATCACTTTGTAACCAAATGTGAAATTTCCTAACCTAGATTTACAACAGAAATGGCCAGCTGCTTGTTGGGTCACTGGCACCGCAATCCGTCCAGAGGTAATTGTGAAAAGGTTTCCAGCATTGTGGGAACCCTTTCAGATTATATCTCCTTGTTTTGAATTGTTTTAGGCAGCTGATGGTTGATTTTGGTTCCTATAAATTGGATTATCATTTCACATGTTTATTTCTGAACATTACAAATGTAAATGCAAGTCAGGGATGCAACTTTTCTTATTACGCTTTTTTTTTTTTTTTTGCTGTCCTGAGTGTTCTGCTGAGTGCCAGTATGAATTTCATGCTTATTTTTTCTTTTACTATCGGATTGTGAACCTTTATCAGGCGGCATTGGTGAGATTAGTGCTGTTTGATATGCAAATTCCAGTGTTTACCTAACGGTGGCCCCAGACAATAGAGGGTACAACAACAGAGGGTGCTGGCACGCTCCAAACTTCTCCAGGTATCAGAAAGCATATCCTAATCAGAATGGGTGTTTCAGGTAATTCAGGTGTTTAGTCCTGTGCAGCAGGACAGGTATGCTACAGACTTCTTTTACTGCTTGCTGATCAAGGCATGAATCAGAAGACTTTAGCTCATCTGACTTTTCTATTTCTTCTGAGGTGCCTGAGCTATTGAGGTCTATGGCCAGACAGAGGTGGTCACCTAATGTCTGTGGATTTGGTTGACAGTGGTTCTGGATCTGAGGGATGAGATTATGTGGAGAAATGTAGATTTAGTAGTGTTGGTGTAGCAGATAGGCTCATCCTAAACCAGGGTTTCCTTCAACACACAGGTGGACAAGTCCAGTGAGTATAGACTTTAAAGCTTAGAAGAAAATGAGCACAAAATAGTTCTATTTTGATGATGCGGTTACAATTTTATTATACTTGATAGTTGATTTATTTCGAAGGCAAGTCTCCCTTCCTCAAGACTGTTTCAGCCCCAAAGGAGGAGGATTTGGTTACCTCAGGAATAGATCAAAGGTACCGTGCTGCGTACACACGATCGGAAATTCCGACAAGAAAACCGTGGATTTTTTTCCGACTGAATTTTGGCTCAAACTTGTCTTGCATATACACGGTCACACCAAATTCCAACCGTTAAGAACGCGGTGACGTACAACACTACGACGAGCCGACAAAAATTAAGTTAAATTATTCTGAGCATGCATCGAATTGATTCCGAGCAGCTCTCAAATTCCTCTTGCCGGAAATTCCGACAGAAAAATTGCGATGGAGCCTACACACGGTTGGAATTTCCGACCAAAAGCTAACATCGGACTTTTCTTGTCGGAATTTCCGATCGTGTGTACGCGGCATTAGGCTGCCTGTAAATAAAGTAATATGTGGCCGTTTTCATATAAGCCAATAGAGTGTAGGGGGCTGCCTTCATTTTTGGCCAATGGTGACTACAGATCTTTCAGTCATTCTTTCCTCAGACAGACCTTGATTCTTCCCTTGACTACTTGAAACGGTAAAGAATTAGAATCTTCAAGTGCAAGAATTGTACCTCCAGCAGGTCAAAGAGGGCTGATTAATCCAATGTTGAGCATTGTGACCTACGTCACTTCTAAAAGACAGGCTGTTTAGGGCCACCCTAGGTGTGGACATGTTTCACTGGTGGAGTGTTACATTTTTTTTTAATAAAGCAAAGGTTATTGTAGTGAAACACAAGGTTTGTGAACTGAAGGAGCCCACAAACTATTGCAAGCAGAGCATGTGTATTTGTAGCCTTTTACAAAGGCTTTCCTTTCTTCCCAAATGCGTTAGTTGGAGAATGTTATCTAGCCCACAAAAAAACAAAACTGTTGTGTAAACAGGCTCCAATTGTTGCTTAGAAAATGCAGTATTGCTGTGCTGTTTTTATGTAGCGATGCGAGTTTCTGTTTACCTCCTACTGTAGTTGTGTGTTTTTGTTTTTTTGTTCTTTGTGCTTAAACCTATGAAACTGTTTTTTTTTTTATGGATCAGTAGAAGCTTGGATACAACTGGTCCAAATTGTAGGCTTTAATTTTTTTCTTCATACAGCAAAGATTTTGGACCTGATTGCAACAATTGCTGAATATATTCGTTACAAATGAGCAGAGGTGTAACTTTAGGAAAGGCATTTGAGGTCCAATGGCCTAAAAGGCCCATTTGTTTAGTTTGTACCCAGACAACGTTTATAATCTCTTTTTCCGACCACAGTCATACAATCAAGGGACCATTTAACCAGGAGCCAATCATATTACCAGTATGTTTTCAGACATTGTATTAAAAATTGGATCCCTTTACAAAGTCCACAATACCATATGAACAATATAGTGTCCCTAGTAGGATTTCAACACCAGACCTCATAACTTCACAGCTCTATCTACTATGTCCCCCTGCCTAAAGCAGTGTTAAAACCCGAAAAAAAACTAATTGCATATATTATAGTTTATCAACACTTTAAATTTGGTGGCTATGTGAGTTTTCTTTGCTTGTAAAAATGTGTTTTTCCCCTTTGCACCCAGTGAGTCGGGTGCAAATGGTGTATTTGTATTGGTGTCTCCACTCTAGATGGAGGAGCAGTGGAGACACCTTTTTGCCAGCAGCATTGTCAGTCTGATGATAGGGTAGTGTAAAGGCCTGTGCACACGATCATCCAATTTTACAACAATAACTGTCTGATGGTTGTGTTGTGTCGGATAATCCGACCGTGTGTATGCTCTATAAGACATTTGTTAGTGGAATTAACGACAGCAAATGTTGGCTGTTCCTGCTCACCAACTGGTAATAAATCTGTTACGTCAGATTATCCGATCGTGTGTACACAAATTCGGTCCAACTAAAATCCAAAGTCCAAACACGCTTCTCGGAACCAATGCTAAACATCAGACAACAATGGCAGAAGTTGCCCAAAGAGTGGCGCTAAAGAGCTAAAAAAACCCCACATGGTTTAGTGAATGTTGGCTGAAAATGTTGGGCCGCGTGTATGCAGAACAAGTTCACCGCGAACGACCTTCGGACCAAAATATACAGAAAAGTCTGATAGAAGTCCGACTGTGTATACGAGGCTTTAGATGTAGTAGCAGATTGATTGACTTAACAAATAAATGTAACTCCAGCCAACGCTTTTTAATCAGTTACATCAACAGTTTTTTTTTTTTTTTGTTCTTTGTGGCATAAAGTTTCTATATAAATGAATTTAGATAAACTCTCTCTATATTGTGGTGCAAGCTGTCGAACAGTGACGCCTTTAAAATTAATGCTCAGCAAAGATTTTGTAAAGTGGCAAAGTGGCCTTGAAATGTGTACCTCCTCCACGCTCATTAGTGTCTGACATCACACAGGACTTTCCTCTCGGTGTCTGACTGAGTCATATGGCTCCTTTGCGTATTCACTTGCTGTCCGCTGTCGAACGATTGTTATCAATAATTATAGATTTTAACTGCATTTAGGTGCACCCTCTGCTGTTCTCCTCCCCTTCCCTTTTTTTTTTTTATTAATAAATGATGACCACTGCAAGCACTACTGTTTGTGGCTAATGGTTTGTCTCAACGCTCAAACTACCATTTTGAAGGTTGAAAATGTACTTGCTGGCAGGATCACCAGGTGAAAATAAAGGAAGAAGGCCTAAAAAAACAAAGTTATTTCAGCTAGCACTTCTACAAATTGTTAATTTGCAATATAATACATTTATTTTGTTTTTGGGTTTACTACCACTGAGGCTGCACAACAGATTTTGCTACACAACCCAGTAGTTTGTGAATGCACTGCCCCAAAATGCTCCTTATCAGAAGTTGATGTCAAAAATATGCTGTGCCAAACAAACTGACAGTGGATTTGTATTGGCTCAGGCCCCGTACACACGTCCAAGGAACTCGACGGGCAAAACTCTTCGTTTTGCTCGTCGAGTTCTGTGTGAAGCAACTGAGGATCTCGGCGGGCCAACTTTCCTCATTGAACAACGAGGAAATAGAGAACATGTTCTCTATTTGGCTCGACGAGGAACTCGTCGGCTTCCTCGGCCGAAAGTGTACACATGGCCGGGTTTCTCGGCAGAATTCAGCTCCGATCGAGTTTCTTGCTGAATTCTGCCGAGAAACTCGGTCGTGTGTAAGGGGCCATAGACTTCTTTACATGCATAACTGATAAAAGGGTACTGACCAAAAAATTTACAATTTTATGTTTAATCACTGCTGGTTTTTCTTGTGGAATGCCAACATTGGGGTTAGGACCCCAGCCATGTTTCTACAAAAGACACATAAATATGTCAAGTACATACCACGCCTCGTGTGCCTTAATGACAGAACAAACAAGGAGTTTGGGGAGTAGCCTGAAACCTGGAGTACATTTGTAACCTGGAATGTAAAGAACAAATTAATTTGTGTTTTTAAAATAAATTAATTCAGTATGGCATGTTTATTAGCTGGGGATCTGTGTTGGGACAATGAAGCCCTCCTTGCAAGAGACGTAGAAGCCTTCTGGCGCTCATTTAGTCAAAAAATAGATCAAAAGAATAACAATGGTTTTGCCCATGTGTTTTTTGTTTTTTTTCTGTAGCGATGTATTTTACATTTTGAGTAACGTTTTAACTTTACAAATTTTAATTTTTTTTAGTATGATATTTTCTAGTGTGGTTTAATTACTAAACCTAATACTCTTTTACCAATGTATTTGAAGAAGTGCTGGTCAATGCTTCTATTGGCTAGAGAATCCTGCTACCATATTGCCTTATTGAATATATTACACCAGTAACTGCATCCAGTACAAAGAGCAGGAAAGTTGGCCTTGCAAATGGCAGCATGTGCACATTATTTTGGTTATAACAAACTGGGCCTTTAACCCAATATCTTGGAAGCCTTTAAAAGGAGCTAGATTTTATCAGCCAGTGGCTGCAGGGTAAAAATTCAATCAACGCATTATCTGAAATTTGCTAAAATCTTTTTATAATAAAATATATATATATATATTTTTATATTATAAAAAAACTTTTTGAAGACTAAATATACTGTATATATCTTTAAGATTCTGACGCCAGCCTTTTTCCTTTTTAGTAGACGGCCTGTGTTAGTACTTCAGAATGATCCCCTGTATCAGCAAAGGCGATCATACACCACCGAGGACGAGGCGTGGAAGAGTTTCTTGGAAAACCCCCTGACAGCAGCCACAAAGGCCATGATGAGCATTAATGGGGATGAGGACAGTGCAGCAGCGCTTGGCCTCCTCTATGATTACTACAAGGTCTGTATTCATTTTTTTTTCATTAATTTCCAATATTTATATAGACTTAACCTATAGCCCTGGCTGCCACAGTAGATTGTTATATAAAAGAGCTGGATGCATTAATAAATGCTCCAAAACATAACTGGATACTAACATTTATAGGTAATAACACCAGAGATTGTTGATCCAAGGAATATCCTAGTGTGTGTGTATATGTGTGTGTTTTTTATTTATATATATATATATATATATATATATATATATATATATATATATATATATATATATATATATATATATATATATATATATATATATATATATATATATATATATAATTTATATTTGGGTTTTGGCTTCCTTTTTAGATCAACTGTGGATATAGGGTCCTGGATAGGGAGGCTTTCAACTTATTTATTTTTCTCTTCTCAATTTGGATAACCATGTAACATTATGCAATGCTTTACTACGTACTGTACACTGAACTGTTCCTTGTAGGAGCTCGCACTTTAATGCCCTTGCTATTCTTACATGTATTAGAGCAAATTGACCTTCCAATGTGTTTCTGGCTTGTAGGAGAATCCAGAGCACATTCAAACATGCAGAGAACAGGTAAATTCAAAGCTGATAAATCTCACTCTGGATGCTGACCCCCAACCCATTCAAAAGTACTGTGGCATTTATTTTTGTGTAAGTCATGATTATAACACAATATAGCCTGCCCGCTATACAAAGCTCTGTGTGGCCTAAAACCATATTCAGCAGCATGAATCAGATGGCCTCTTTTGGCACTTTAATATCACTGGGAAATGACATGTCTGAAGCCTTAAACTCTTTAGTGGCAATACGAAGTTCATTGTAAATTTAATAGTCTGGGTCAGCGGAACATTGGTAAATGCCAAAGTAGCTTTGAGTTTTGCATTCATAACTGCCCTGTCTTTTAGTTTTTAAGTGCTTTGCATAAATAATATATGTGTTTTTTTAAAGGTTCCTAGAGACCGAAGACAGTCGGCCAACAAACAAGATCATGATCACTCCGAGGTAGAACATCATAAAAGGTTAGTTATGTGGAGGTGTTTAGTTTATGTGTGTGTATGAATGTATACCTAATCTATTTAACATCCTGTCGGATTCCATGTTTTTTTCCTAGCCTGAATTATAGAAAGATAAAACCTGAAAGGCCTTTGTAGGTGGCAAGCTTATTTGATGGTTGGGTCCAGTTTACATACATAGCCAACAGTTCATGCATTATTTACTACTTTTCTAATGTTATTCTTTATAGGTTTCTTCAACCAGGTTTGGAGCAAATTGCCATAACCCACAGAGGACAGTTAGAATTATTCTTTCAACGATCTATACTTCATAAATGGAAGTTTAGTCTTGGTGGATTATTGTAGTTTGCACTACAGACTTGTCTTTTGCATGTCCTATTGAAGCCAAAATAAGATTATATATATATATATATATATATATATATATGTGTGTATATATATATATATATATATATATATACTGTGTATATTATATAAAAAAAAAAATTCCACAATAAAGTTTATTGTATAGTTAAAGAAAAGATGAAGTACAGAGAATAATTGGTATATAAAGGTACCAATTATGCAACATTTTTAATTTAGAATGTTTCACAGTGCTTTCAATTTTAAAATGAGAATAAAACCGTTATTGAACAGATAAT
The DNA here is from genome assembly GCF_905171775.1 of Rana temporaria. Taxonomy (NCBI): domain Eukaryota; kingdom Metazoa; phylum Chordata; class Amphibia; order Anura; family Ranidae; genus Rana; species Rana temporaria. Next base: position 87,665,086 of record NC_053492.1, on the reverse strand, counting down.
AAAACGTAGAGAAGGCCCTGCTGCTGGAGCTTACGTTCTGTAGATATTTTAATGACCAGAATAATACTTTATTGAAAACATAGGCATGGTACAATACCTGCAAATGACAGGGTGGTACAGATAAGTCACAGCAGTATACAATCACAGTAGCGCATGGCAAAGCCAAGAATGGGCAAAGAATAGAATAATATAAAAAAGGGTAATTTGTAGATATTTTAATTGCATATCATGACAACTTTGTGAACAAATAGGTTTTTAAACTTGTAATTTGTTGATAATTTTGTGTTAATCATAAATTTACTGTGACTGTTACAAGCAAATTAAAAGTTGTCTTTATGATCACAAATGTGGTACTTGCTGGGAGGCAGGAGGTGGTACTTGCTACACTTTCCAAAAGGGTATTATAATGTGCCACAAGGGCATTATGTAAAACAAGACCAGTGAGCAAAAATATAATTGCTCTTGGCATTAGGCTGTATCACAAACCCTTATAGTGCTTAAATGAGCACATGGAGGTAGAACTGGCCACAGTCGTATTAGGATCTCTGCGCAATTTGAATTCTAATTTTAATCAAATTTTGTTTTTCTTTTTGAAAGGAATAGCCAGATACACCTGAATGAGCAACCATTAATTTGTACTGCAGACAACAGAGTCCAGGTTCTAAAAACCAACGTGCCTTTTAATATTATCCTCCCAATTGGCAACCATCTGGACAAAAGAGGACATCTAAGCTCTCCAGACACCACGGGCACAGTCTCCATTACATCAATGCCAGCCCATGGCATCAAGACAGAATCAGCAAGCCATGGCTTCACTGTGGACATCCCAACAAATGGCTACCATGCTGAGCCTGTGGAGCGCATTGTGACCTTTGATCGCAATGTTACCCCTGACCATTACAGCTCCAGCAGTCAACCACCCAGCTCTCAGAGGCGGACTCCTGACACCACATTCTCAGAGACTTTTAAAGATGATGTTCAAGGGGTAAATTATTTCTTCTTCCGTTTTTTTTTTTTTTTTCATTGTGGCCAATGGGAAATGTTTAGACTTTGCACTTGCACATTGCTCTTTGAACTTTGTTTAAAAACACTTTAATTCGTTGCCCATATATCCTGAACCATATATGGTGGTGGTAGAACATTTTAAGACATGCAGGAAAATGCTGTCTACCCCAAAGATTTTTCTAGGAACATGAATATTTAGATTGTCTGTTAGATCCTGCCTCCATTTTCAAGATCAGCCAGCCAGGAATGTAAAATAGTCTTATGGTTTCCCTAGTACTAGTAGCGATTTGGTTTCTTCTCGACCAGGTGATGATCACCTGTCTGTAGATTGGCTTTGAAGTCTCTCTCCCTGCTTATCACTGCTGTTTTTGATCATTATCATTTTTTGTTCACACTTATTTTATTTATTTTTTAAATGCAGTTTTTGGTTTGTTTCCTCAGGTTTACTTTCCATCTGACCTCAACTTACGGATGAGTAGTGTCAGCTCTGAAGACTACGGTTTTGATCACGTTTCTGGGTATTTTTTTCATTACTCACATTCATTATAGGAATTTGCATTCTTTGATGTATACATGGCTGGGCAATTCATTTTCTCCAAGGGACCACATGAGAATTTGGGAATTTCGTGGAGAGTTTAACCAAAGTTTTTAGTGTATAGTAAGAAATTTGATTAAACCAGCAGCCTTAGTCAAACATCCCTAGACTGGGAAGGTCCATAAATACAGTACGTAAACCTATAGAAAACAAAAACCTGGCGCCAGGAATAATTTGTACAACTGCCTTTACAATGGTGTGCACACTAGCAATTATTAGAAGCAGTAATGAAGAAATGTCATCTGCTGGTCACAATCTTGGTGTAGCGCAGGCTGGTAAAAGTGGTTAAGGGAGCTGACAGGCACAGAGGTTTAATTACCTGATCTGCGAGGCTTAGGGATATAACTATAAAAAGGATGTAGCTGCGCTGTGACATATATAATAAATGAATAATAATGTGAGTAGTATTATTAGATCAAATTGAATATTACAAACAAAATGGTAGATTACAAACAATAAATGAGTCAATGACAAATGTGAAAATGTAAAAAAAAAAAATGCTCAATAAAGTCCAAACACAACACCAAAAATCTTCTTAAGTTCTTCAAATTAAGAAAATCCACCACCAAAAAGTGAATGCACCGTAGAGAATACACGCTTACCAAATGGCAAACAAGGATAGCTTGCGGCTGTAAACTCCAGCCCAGGCCTTTAACAATAGACTGCAGCAACTGACCATTTGGGGGATCAATGAATCCTCAAACAGGTTCGGATGTCACCCAAGAAGATATAGTACCGGAAAAATAAAATGACTCGCCATAGTGAAATTCCATTGAAATATAAAAAATTTTTAATAGGGATAAAAGAACTTGCAAACAAAGATGTATAGACAGCATGTATGTGGAAGACGGCCGGCTAAGTGAACGCCAGTCCGCTCTGACTAGAACACGATGACGTCAGCACGTCTCCTCCTCCCTAGGGAGATAACTGTCAGAGTTGCAAGCACTGTGACTGGAAGAAGAGAGCCTGAGTTAGGTACAGCTAAGATTTCTGCAGATCCTGGCCTGGAGTGAAGAACAGGTGCACACGGCTCCTGGGGTTTGCAGCGTGCAGGCACGAACATAGAAAGAACTTGGCCGGGTAGTAGAGTATTGGGAATCCAGCTTAAAAATGTAATACTTTGCAGTTTACCAGTCCTTAGATGTAATGGCTCAATTCCTTTTCATTTTTTTTTTTTTAGGTTAAGCCTATTTTCAATGGGTACAGACAAGACCTTGATCTTGCTAGAAATGCTCACTTCCTGTGAACTAGTTCACTTTTGAAAACGACTCCTCTTCCTATCCCCAATGTATTGAACAAAAGCAGAGATGTTTGAAGTCTAGCCTAGGTGGCACCCATGGCTCCCTCCATTAGCGAACAATGGATGTGTAAGCAGGGGCACACAGTAACAGGAAGTGTATTTAATTTATTTGATTACCAGTTGAAAATAAACAGGGGAAAAAAGCCTATAAAAGAAAACCAATGATGCAAACCCATCTAATGACTGGTAACCTGCTAAACATTTATTTCTGGGTTTAAAGTAGTTGTAAAGGCTCCTGGCTCCTCTGGCCTTCCAAGTACCCCCATAGCAAGCCGCTTGCTATGGGGGCACTTGTGCAGGCTATGCCACACTGTGTGCGCCTATTGACACACACAGTGCCGCTCAGCCCTGCATCCTGCTCCCTCATCACTGAATTTGATGAACAGCAACAGGAGCCAATGGCTACCACTGCTCTCACTGAGTCCAGTGAGGAGGGAAGGAGAGACCGAGCAGTGCTGCGGCTCTTGGGCACAGCACTAAACTGAAAACGGGCTTGGATAAGTATTTAGGGGGTACCTACATGCAAAACATTTTTTTTATCTGAATGCAGTAAATTTTAGCCTTTTACAGCCACTTTAAGTATGAGTTTAATGTGTACATTTTTGTTATGGATTTTTTACAGTCTTGGAATCTGTTTTTTGTTTTGTAGAAATAACTTTGAATATACACTTGAAGCCTCAAAATCTTTGCGACCTAAGCCTGGAGACAGCACAATGACCTATCTAAATAAGGGCCAATTTTACCCCATCACACTAAAGGAGATTGGCAACAATAAAGGGATACACCATCCAATTAGCAAAGTCCGGGTAAGTCTTTGTCATAGCCCCTCGCCTCTTAAAACAGGTGCAAGTCTTTAAAAAGTTCTCAACATAAGGGAAAAAAAAATCTGTATGGAATAAAAATATGTAAAGGTTGCACTTGGGCAATATTCCCATGAGTTCTTTACATAAAATACATCTGTTTGCCCTTATGCCAGCTGCCCCGATACAGATGTATGGAAACTGCTCAGACTATCCCATGTGGATATTTACTTCATTGTACTCTTTGCTGTCTCTTCCAGAGTGTTATCATGGTTGTGTTTGCTGATGACAAAAGTAGAGAGGACCAACTTCGTCATTGGAAATATTGGCATTCCAGGCAACACACTGCCAAACAAAGATGTATCGATATAGGTAAGCTTTTAGTGGGCAACAACCATTGAGAAAAGCTGCTTTGTGTTCAATATGAAACCTGATTACCTAGAAGACATGTTTGTTACATCGTGTGAAGCATTATAGTGTTTATGATAAGCTTTTGTGAAACTGTGGATCATACTTGGGCCCTAGGAAAGTCGCACCCTTTTGCGTTTACGCCTTCAGCCACAGTACAGAAACAAATATGACATGTCCTATTTTTCTCCTTATTTAATGGGTCAGTTAAAACTACTTTCAAAATTGGTTGAATGCTGCATTGTCCTCATACATTTCTGATGCTGGTTTCGGAATCTCTGTACTTGAGTTCTCTTTTCTGCCCATTTATTGTAGCCAATACTTACTCTTCCCGTAGTAATTTCCATTTTACACTATGGAAAATTAGCCAAAGACATGACACATGATGTTTGGAGGCAAAAACAAAAAAACAAAAACAAAAATTCAGGAATTAGATTTTGCCAACAAGGGATTGATAGTTTATCCCTAGCTTAAATATTTGATCCTTCCTTTGCTGAAAAACTTTTGGTTCCTCCATGTTGCTTGCTATGTGATCCTTTTGGTGAATAGTGTAGCCTTTTGAAGTTGGATCAGTCACTATAGAGTTGTCTAAAATTCCACATTTGACCCGACTTCTGATTGTTTTACAGCTGACTACAAAGAGAGTTTTAACACCATCAGCAACATTGAAGAGATTGCCTATAATGCCATTTCCTTTACCTGGGACCTCAACGATGAAGGCAAAGTATGTACAGACTCTTCATGCATTTCATTTTCTTGGTATCCTTATTAAACTGGGTGTGTTGAATTTATTACCATCCTAAGCTGTAATTACAGGTGTGCACTCCTGAATCAATATGTAATCTGATTTACTGCTGTAGCTACTTAAGTGTTTTTTGTGTTTTTCCTGCAGACTATCATTTGCCATTTTTAAACTAGCAGACTATAGAACAAAGCTTATTAACCAGTGGTAGTTTACCCACAGGGGCACCTCTGAATGGGTAAAGGGGTACTGTTCACTTGGTTTTTGATGTAAACTAAAGGATAAGACAAACATGGCGGCCACCTTAGCTAGTCTCTCCTTTTTTAAAGGGGTTGTAAAGGAATTTTTTTTTTTTCCCTCAATAGCTTTGTTTACCTTAGTGCAGTCCTCCTTCACTAACCTCAGCCTTCGATTTTGCTTTTAAATGTCCTTATTTCTTCTGAGAAAAACTTGCTTCCTGTTCTTCGGTCTGTAACTACAAGCAGTAATGCAAGGCTTTCTTCCTGGTGTGGAGAAAGCCTCTTGAGGGGGAGGGGGCGAGCAGGAGTGTCAGGACGCCCACTAACACACAGCTCCTTTCTCTATCTGCAAAGTAGAGTGTGTCCTGAACCCCCTGCTCGCCCCCTCCCCCTTCAAGAGGCTTTCTCCACACCAGGGAGAAAGCCTTGCATTACGGTGGTGAGTTACAGACAGAAGAACAGGAAGTGAGGATTTCTCAGAAGAAATAAGGACATTTAAAAGCAAAATCTAAGGATGAGGTAAGGGAAAGAGGACTGCACTAAGGTAAAGGAAGCTATTTAGGAAAAAAAATAATTACCTTTACAACCCCTTTTAAGCTCTTTTTTACTTGGCTATAATACTGAAGCTCAATTTTTAATACTTGAGCCACTTGCCTGGGGAAAAAAAAAACATGCAATTAATGAAGGACTTTCTTGTGATTTACATACCTATGCTATATTAAAAAAACAGGAACATCACTTGGTTTCCTTGTTCCGCTCTCAAGCTGCCTGAGTCATCGTTATGCTCTTTGGACAGGGGTGGTGTTCAACTGAACAGGCTAGAGGTGGAAAGGTGACTTGTAATGAAAAATAAATGTTACTTGCCAAGTGATGGTGACTAGGATGTGTGAATCACAAGACTTGCTGAACAGATTTACAAACTCGTGTGTGTGTGTGTGTGTGTGTGTGTGTGTGTGTATAGAAAATAGCTGGGAGAAAATCTCTACAAAGTGAAAAGTATTCGTCTCTAAATTGTCACCGGATTTCCCATGGTAGATTTTCCTTCAACTCATGCTCTGGTGACATGAGTTGACAAAAAAGTCTATACGTACACATCTGCTTTAAATGGTGGTGTGCGCAATATTCCACAAAATGCACTGATAGGTGGATTTATACTTTAAACACTGTATTTATGGTTGTCCTCAATAATCAGCACATGGCTGCCTTGCTCTAGGAGTGGAAGTTTTTGTTTTTGGTCTGTGTTTTTTATAGCCTTGCTCCCCCCAGTCTGCTAATAACTAACTTAATCTGTTCTAGTAAACTGGTGACTTGTCGTGACAAGAGGCCGTACACGCTGCTTGTATGTAAACACATCCATCTAATGGAAAGTTTCACTTAAGGGCTGTTATTTTTTTTTTCTCTGTATTCTTTGATATGGAAATCCATTTTGTTTGTGGTATAATAGTAGATATTATCCCAACGTGGTTATGTACACACAGGGGAAAGGGGAGTTTCGATCTCCTTGGATTGAAATGGGGCAATGCTGGCTGGGAAAGCCCATGACAATGGACCATAGAATAGCAGGCAAAGGGTTTTAGTCCTTAAAAGAAGCCGCTCCGTCTTTCTATTCCTTCTCTGGCAGTGGATTGTCGCACTTATTCAGCTCCACTATGTGCTATTGTAAAGGGGCCAACCGGCTGCTTGGAAGGAGGCGATGAGGTGAATGTCTGGGAGAGTTCATAAACAAACACTGCGCGGATTGTTGAACTTGCTTTCTCATCAGTTCATCAAATACAAAGACAAGGGGAAAGGAAAAGAAATGTATGCTGAACTCGGGATACTTAACCCATGCTTTGACAGAGAGCCGCAGGCTTTAAAAAGAAAAAAAAAAGAGCAAAAGGACAGTGAGTACAGCTGACGAACCTATGGGGAAACCAATTGGGACACTGAGTAGAGGTTATACCCGTGGGGGGAGGGGGGGGTGTGGGGTAGTAGGGGTGGTATACCCGGGGGTGGAGGTATGTCATAAGCATTAGTCAAGAGTGCTAACTATGCCCACTCTTTCTACCCCCTTCTTCCATTCATAGAAGGTGTGAATGGAGAAGGAGGGAGGATGGTGTTCATAGTCTGCACTCTTGCTAGGGCAAAGTCAATTTTAAATAGAATGGGGAAGTGTTTGTGTTTTTTGTTTTCTCACTTTCAGTCCCAATAAATGTGGTCTGGAAAAAAAAAAGGTGAAACTTCCGAGCGACAACAAAGGCAGCAATTATATATATATATATATATATTTATATATATTTAAAAAAGACAGGACCTTTTTTGAGTTGGTTCTGCTTAACTGGCACCTGGAGTGTTCATTGTAATTACCCCATAGTATCCCTCCAGTTTCATATGTTCATATGTCCAGTGCACAGTTGTTCAACAGTACCAAGTCCTAATGAGGGGGGCCCTTTGGTTCCCCAAAACACATTTTTGTTTTTTGTGATTCTATATAAAGTCAAATCTGGACGTTATCCATTCAGTTTTTTTGGTGTTTTTCTCCATGCTTGTCCAGTCCCTACTTAATCGCTGTGCTGCTTTATTCAGTGTCCAGTGGAGAGAGACCAGACCTGAGTTACTTAACTGCAGCAAAAAATAAAATAAAAATCAGGTGTCCTACCTTGCCAGACAGCACTGTGGTATGTGACAGAGCTGTGTAAAAGTCAGAACCAGGTAAACAGAAAGAACATGGCTGTCATATGTAATTTATCTTTGTATTTCATCTTTTGCTTTTTGAAGGGTTGTGGGATTTTCCACTGTTTTCCAGGATCATTTCTGAACCCCTATAATTTATACCAAGCAGTACCTTGCGCCATATGTCAGGGAAGAAACCTGTAACATCATTGGTGTTTCATGCATCAGAGAGGTTGGCTTTATAGGATTCTTTCAGATCACCGCCCCATGTCCTCCATTGCACAATTGGTGACCTGTATAATTATACTGTCACTTTAGCACTCCATGGCCCCATTTACATTCCAGTATAAAGACATGATGAACAGCAGTGATGATCCCTTGTCGTGTAGAAAATGATGACTCCTCTACATTTTATCTTTCAAGGAGGTGACCCACGTCATCATGGAAGTTTATTTAGTATGTCATTAATTTTGAAGTATTTGGTACTCCCAGTGATCCGCCACAGACTCCTGTACCTGTGAAAGGGTTAATTGCTGTGTTTATTTACTTATGTATCACAGTGTATTCATTGCTTAAATCGCTAATTGGCTTGGTACTGTGACTGTGAACATCAAGGGATTAAATTAAAGGGATACCACATGAATGATACACCCTTTCTTATAATAAGGCGTTGCCTGTTTTGGGTGTGTTTTTTTTTTTTTTTTCTTCTTCACAGTAGTTTTATAGATCATATTGTGAAACAGAATAGGATAGGCAGAATGTGTGTGTGTGTGTGTGTGTGTTTTTATATATAATCTTTAGTGTGTGTGTGTGTGTGTGTGTTGTGATGTAATTTTGAAAAAAGTAAATAATTGTATTTTTCATCAGAGGCAAGTCCAGGTCAAAAGGACGATGGTACAAAATTAACGGTACACTAGTGTACACCTAAATCCACTCATAAAAGTGGAATATAAACGAACCTCAACCTATACTTTCAACGTTTCCTTTGAGAGACTTAAAAAAAAAAAATCCCTATTTGACTTGTCACTATAAGGAAAACGGGACTGCCCAATTGTGTTTTTTTTATAAATAAGGGAAGGGGGGTAGGGGGAGAGAGCCTGAAAGTGGAATGCAGGAGTAACTTCTGATAGGCAAATTATGGTTCAAAAAGAGCTTTTCCCTCTTCAGAGTAGACAAACCGATTCCATTACATCCAAGTTTTATAGTACTTTTCACATTTTATGTTGTGATGTGAGGACAAAGTCCTCCATCTTGTTTATTTCTTCCACTTTATTAAGCCAGAGACCAATGGTCGTGGCTGTGGAAGTTTCCAATTAGAGGGAATGCAGATTTTGGCAAAAGGTGACAAATAATTGATCTTTGTAAATCTTCCCTGGAATGGCTGACACATACATGTAAGAGGAAAAAAGGCCATGATCATTGAGAACCTTGTAATCTGTAAATTTTTTAACAATTCTCCGAACCTCCTTCCAGAAATGATCGTGTTTGGGGTAGAACCAAAACACATGACGTCACGTTCCCTGCCCCGCCTGGCACCTCCAACAGCGGTCGGTAGTGGTTGGGAAGAATTTATGTAATGGGGATGGTGGGTGATACCGCTGCATCAGAAGTTTAAAATTGGGTTCCTGGATCCTTGTACAAATTGAGGATTTTAAGGGAGAATCTGACAATGTTATTCTGTTGATCTGGTGTAAAAGTGTAGTCTAGATCCGTTTTTCTCATTTCATTATACAGGGCAGTTGATGGTCTTCTGAAGAGGTGACCAATAGTTTGTACATTTTAGAAAGGACATTGTTTTGGTTGGATTTTTACTGCATTTCTGGGCTACGTTCGGAGAAATCTCTTAACTTTATGTCCTGCTTGATTTGGGTTCTGTGAAGATGAGCTCGAAACTTTGCCAAGTTTTTCTTGCAATTTCCTTATTACTGAGACAGGAAGCGAGTGAAAATGTTTCCAGTGGAAATGCAAGCAACAATAAAGCCCCCACTGGAAAGAGCCACCACTGTTAATGGGTAACCAAAAATGTGTCAATTTATAAAACAGAATTTTGGATTAGAAGGAGAGTGTACTTTTTTTTTTTTGGGGGGGGGGGGGGGGGCATTTGTTCTGTTAACCACAGACTACACTGTCCTTGTTCACTGTAGAGTCCATTACTGTCCCTTTTTAATATAGCGTCCCCAGGACAGAGGAGGAAGAGATTATTCTCTGAGAACCAAATGGCAAAAAAATGATTTTTAAGGGCCAGTTCACACCAAATGCAGTGCCGTGTGTCAAAATGCATGGAAAGTAGGTTATATGGTTTCCAATGGCAATAGTTCACAACAGTGTGGTAAGCATTCCAGTTCCAAAAAAAAAAAAAAAGGTTCCTGTTAATGAATACAGAGCTGCATTAACAGAAATATGGTTAATTTAGTAAAACTGTGTGCTCCACGCTTTTATTACTCCTATCTTTTTATACCAATAGTGAAACTTCCACACTATTTCCTCAATTGAAACCGAATGAACTTTCCTAACATGACAGGGCCAACTATAAACACACAAGTTTTGTTTATTTCACTATGCAGGAGGAATGAGGATGAACCGGGTTATTGCGTTTTTGCTTTGCATTTTGCTTTTGTTGCCTCTTCAAGGAAGAATCTTGCTGAACAAGCTGAAGATGCTTTGAGGATTATTTCTTGGGGTTGGGCCTAGAGTTGGCCAATGGTTTGTTACCTAGTAATGTCACTTACAGATGACTTCACTAACCAGTTTTACCACTTCTTGAAAGCCATCCACAAAGCCGTTTACTTGATCTTCAGAATTATCATTGTTTTTTCAGGTCTCTGCTGGGTAAATCCTCTGCTTTTCAGTATCTTCGCCCTAAGGTTGTTGTGTGCAGTATTTTTTTTTCTTACATTTTAAAATATCAGCTTTCTTGAGGTACTGTGGCCGGAGTCCAGCAATCTGTTGGCATCAGCTCAAATGGGTTAAGTCAAGTTAAAGTATCACTGTATTCACTTAATGGGGGAAAAAATAGACTAAAAGATTCTTGAAAAAGAAGACCTTTAATACTTGCCTGTCCCAACACCCGTTCCTACAATGTTTGCTCCACTTCTGAGTCAATCTGCCCAAAGCATCTTTTATATATGACAGACCTTGGGTTTATCATATGTCTGCTTTCTGTGGTTCCTCCTTCTGGCCCTTTCATTTGTTTTTGAGACACAACAAGTAACTTTGGAGCCCCTGGAAAGAACCACAAAACATGTGATTTCACTTCATGAGTGATCATGCAATGCAACAAGTGAATTGAAAGCATATGTGAGCCCTGATTATTTTAAAAGTAACCTTCCATGGAAAAAACAAAACTTACCTTCACCCAGCTTCGAACACTTACCGTAGGTATGGGTGACATCACTGTCCCTCCTGTAAGAGCCAGGTACTAGAAAATTCATGCATTGTTCTCCTGTGGTGGTTTGGCAATAAATCACAGTTAGGTCAACCATGCCTTCTGGAAGCAGGAGATTCATTTACGTTGATCGTGACAACACTAGCAAGATAAGAGTCCAGTGATCGATAAAAGGTAATTGGCAGATGTTGGATCAAGAGAGTAAAGGACGACCGATACTCCCAACCAGCCCAGGTGAAAAATCATAAGGAGTGGCCTCAGTCACTCCTCATCGTTTATTCACCTGGGCTGGTCAGGAGTAGCAGCGATCCATTCCTTTTATATTTACGAGCCCCAAGATTGGTATCAGGACAAACCTGCTGCACCCCATGCTCCTGGATACAGGGAAATGCTATAACTTTTTTGAGCGTCGGGCGTTCTAGAAACTGTCTGAGTGAAAATAAACAAACCCCTATCTCTCTTTTGGCAAGGTTATTCCTTGACAATCTTCAAAGAATGCGGGGTGTGGTTTTTGTTTTTTGCCTACTTGGCCTCACTAAGAACACACATGCTCACTGCTCATACATGTGACATGTTTCGGGATACATTTGTTTGCCTATAGTCCTTGTGGTGATTCAGAAAGTGTTTGTTTTTTTTGCAGCGCTCCCCCTTGGAAGTAACTGATTTTCTAAATCGTGCGATTAATATTCTTAAGGAAGTCACAAGTGGTGACCTAACGCGTGGGAGGAGGCGGGTGATGCCGTTGTCAGCCAAGAGTCAGATTGTGGCTGCCTATGTATTTTTAAAGGCATATCTTATCAGATTTTATATGCTCAAAGAGAGGGTCTCTGAAAGCAGTATCGGCTATATACCACCACCAAGACAGGGGCTACTATCCTGAAGAGACCAGTGGAAAAAGACAGCAGTCTATCCACACCTCAAGGGGGGACTAAGCGTATTTGACCTATATCTTGGGTCCACACCCTGAGGTGAGCGCATTGCAGGGAAGGTGGTGGGATCACATTTGCTTAATGGTGATAGATATTACAACGTTTGTGCAGGGAGAATTATTTTATTTATTTTTTATGTTGATTTTTCACTTTGGGACTTGTTTTGAATTGGCTTTCTGTCATTCTCCTACAAACTTTATTTGTTCTATCACGGATGATTTGATCACAATTTTTTTTTCTTTAACACGGATGATTTGATCTTATTACTTGATGCGGAGTGTCAGTCACACTTTATTATTGTAATGATTCATGTTGACTATAAGTTCATTTTTTATACAGCAATAATATTATTGCACTATTTTATAATTACATAGTTACTTCTAATGCCGCGTACAGACGGTCATTTTTTGTGATGAAATAAAATGACATTTTTAAAAATGTCAATTAAAATGATCGTGTGTGGGCAAAATGTCATTTTATGTCTTCTGAAAAATGACAAAAAAAAAATTCGAACATGCTCGAATTTTTTGTGTCGTTTTTCAAAATGTCATTTTTTGTGTCAATGAAAATGATAGTGTGTGGGCAAAACGACGTTTTTAAACCCGCACATGCCCAGAAGCAAGTTTTGAGACGGGAGGTAAAACTACCATTCATAATGGAGTAAGCACATTCATCACGATGTAACAGACAAAAAAGCATGAATCATCTTTTACTAACAAGTAACCAGCTAAAAGCAGCCTCAAGGCGAATAGAACTTCCCCTTTAGAGTGCCGTCACTTTGTTCATCATTTTTCAAAATGATGGTGTGTATGCTACATCGTTTTTGAAAATGAAGTTTCAAAAATGTCGTTTTTTTTCATCACTTCAAACGTCATTTTTTTTTCATCACAAAAAATGACCGTCTGTATGGGGCATAAGGGGAGCGCTGCATAATCACCACTTGTATAATCCTGCATAGTTATGGGGAGGCATTGGTATGTGAGCAGCACCCTCCACATACAGCATATAGAATTTCTCTGAAAGGTAGAGGTAGCGCAGAAGTGTACACAAATTCACAATGCTGGTATTTTGTAACTACTGTTGAGTACTGCTTGGACCTTGAAGAAGGGAACACACTCTGAAAGCTCGTCCATGAAAAATGTATATGTTAGTGCAAATAAAAAAAAGTATCACGGACAGTACTCAATTTTCTCTGTCACAATTGCACTAAAATGGCTACAATCACTTCAAGTCATAACTGCATTATAGTAAATAACCACTAGGTGGCAATGCATCCATTTACGTCTAGAGCTTTGTGACCAAACAATTCAAGTGTGTGTGTGTGTGTGTGTGTGTGTGTGTGTTTTTTTATATATAGTAGTTGAAATATTGTAACCTATAAATAACTACAATAGAACATGCACATATGCAAACTGTTTAAAAGGCTGTAAATATATAGTCAGTCTGTGTGTGTGATATATACATCTTATGTATGTTTTTACATGAGTTTATTTTGGGACATTTTAATTTTAGGGCTGCAAAAGAAAAACGTATTTATAAAAATTGAATACGCAAAGTTGCAAGCACTGGCAATGCATAAAAGACCAAAACCTTACAATGTAAAATGATTTTAACACCTAATAGAAGCATTTAGAAATTGTACATTGCTTTCTTTTTAACAAATCCCTTAGTAAGTAATGTAATACATTTTTGGTTCTGATAAATTTATGTTTAAAACCACCATGCATTTTTGTTTTTAAATCTAAATGCCACAGAACAGAATATAAAAAATAAATAAAATTTATTGCAACTTGCCAGTCCTTTTTTAGATGCGGTGGCTGCATTAATTTCCTAATTTCAGACTCTGAACATTTTCAGAAAGTGCAGAAATATACCTGCTGATTCTGATAGAAATACTGTGGTAGAGTTACTAAAACTGCATTTAGAATCTCTGGTGCAGTTGTGTATGGTAGCCAATCGGTTTCTAACTTCAGCTGGTCCAATTAAGCTTTGGCAATTAAACCTGGAAGCCGATTGGTTCCTATGAAGAGCTGCACCAGATTTTGCACTCCCTAGTTTGGGGTTATTTACCGAAACGAAAGTCTCTCAAACAATGTTACCAGCTTTCCCAGAACTACAAAACAACTCTCCTCTATGTAACAGAAATGAGGAGAGGGAGATGTATTGAGTGCCGTAATAAACTCTGTAGAGGCTCCTAGGCAGTCGAAATCTTGCAGGTTTCTGAAGGTTTCTTGTGCATGCGCTCTAGTGGGATATTGAACTAAGTAGTGTGCACATTGGACACTAAATGGAACTGACCATCACTACTGTACATTACACATACATTCGCTGTACCAAAATCTTTTACAAACCGATGAAAGAAGGTGAGCTTTTTAAGAGACAAACTGTAAAGTGAACCTGATGTCTTTGGATTATGTACTTTAAGTTGGTGTTGGGTACATTACAATAATACAGTACTTTCTTTATAAAGTTTACGTGCCTTTTTTGAGTTGATTAATTTTTTAATCTCTTGTAAACAATTTTTAAAAAGGCTTCATTTGCAATTTCTTTGCACGATCAAATCATTATATTGATCCGTTGTTGCGGGCCCTTAAACTGCATGGGACCCATAGGCGGGTTCCCACTCTTGCCTGATTGGTACTCTGTGTATTTGTAGTCCAAATCTGGAATGCAGCCTAGAATGACAACGCTCCTCTATAAATACAGTATGGTGAGTAAGCGTTGTCATGCTAGGACAGGAAGCGTATTAGTGGCAGGATCAGCAGGTGTAAATAATAAAGAATGTGACATTTGAATTCTTCTGGTGTTTGCTTTGTTTTTGTATGATGAGTATAGATAAAAACCACTACAAATTACTGGAATTGATTGTATCTTCAGAAGTCCTTCTATAAATGGTTACTAATGTGTGTCTGTCCTTGTGTGCAGGTGTTCATATCTGTGAACTGTCTGAGTACAGACTTCTCCTCCCAGAAAGGGGTAAAAGGGCTGCCGCTCAACATCCAGATTGATACATACAGCTACAACAACCGAAGTAACAAGCCCATCCATCGGGCCTACTGCCAGATCAAAGTCTTCTGTGATAAGGTGAGATACATCTGTCGGTGTGATGGAAGTGCCTCCAGCACACATCTTTGTAGGTTTCGTCATATTTTCCTTTTTTTAAATCAAAGAGCTTTTATTCGAGCAAAACAATAACGTACAGGGCATACATGCAGCATTCAGGTACAGTACATGACCGGTGATCATGAATAAAATGCAGGTACAAGTGTGTCGACAGTAGGTACATAGAACACAGGTGGCAGGGATTACAACAACGCTCAAACCCAATCACCCCAGAATGTAGACCCAAGTTGGCAGAGTTGACTGTCAGGCCACCCACACCCCTCCCAGTCTCCCATTCCCCTCTGCACGACCGGAGACCCCTCAAGCGCATCTATCGCTCCTGGGTACATGTTGCAGATGAGTTCAACCATTTCCCCCAAATTTTTTCGTATTTGGCCGGGCAGCCCCTATGCGAATATACCAGTTTCTTATACGGCAGTACACTGTTGACCTCTGCCAGCCAGTGGGATAGCTCTGGGGGCTCTGGTCGCATCCACACCCGTGCTATGACCTTTCGGGCTATGAACAGCGTCTCGTGTAGGAACACTGCAAGGGATTTAGTGATGGGGGACCCCATTCTGTCATGGAGGAACTTCACCACCTGTTCCCAGAAAGCCTGGACCTTTGCGCACTGCCAGATTAAATGGAAAAAGGTGCCTGTATTGTGGTTGCACATTGGACACGTGGCGGGAGAATCCCTCCTGTACTTGGAGATCCTGAGGGGTGTGAGATATGCTCTATTTAGGATAAAGGTTTGCGTGAGACGATCTGACAGTTTCGGGGATACAAGTTTACAGGCATCTAAAGCGTCACTCCACTCGTCATCTTCCAGTGGGCCCACCTCCCCCTCCCACCTGGGCTTTAGGGCGTAGGCAGACACTGTTGCATTCGGGAGTGTGATCATAGTGTGGAATTGGGTGATCAGTTTTTTGGGGTCGGGGTATTTAACTGCTGCCATAAGGGGGTTGTCGGCTAGGGCCAGGTCGTCCTGGGGGAACTGGGCCTGGAAGGCGTGTCGCAGTTGGGCGTAGCGGAATAGCATGTGGTCGGGCAGGTCATATTCGGTCTGTAGCACATTGAAGGGTTTGAGTTTTCCGTTTCTGGTGACATGGGACAAATAGTAAATTCCCCTAGTACTCCACACCTCAGTGGCTTGCATGCGTTCCAGCTCCGGCAGGGCAGAATTGTGCCACAGGGAGGTGTAGCCATGTAGGGGCGATATGCCCAGCCTATCGGAAACCACGCTCCACACCCTCCTGTAATGGTACAATAGGGAGTGACGTCCCCCCACCACCTTCACCCCCCCTGCTATCACCACCATGGGGTCGCCTATTGATTGGGTCCATGCAGGGCACAGAAGGCGAAGGAACCTAGTCCTGTCCACCTTGTCCACGTGGAATAGTTGTGACATCTGGGCAGCCAAATAGTATGCATTAAAGTCTGGTACCGCCAGTCCGGCTAGGTCTGTCGGATTTTTCAGTCTATGCCAGGGGAGTTTGTGCCTTGCGGTGCCCCATACAAACGGCTTAAGAAGGCATATTTTCCTTTTCATTTAAAGACTAGACCTATACAGCAGGAAATTTGTATCTATTTATCTGCCTAGCATTTCTAGTCAAGCTGCGAACACAAATTTTTAAATATTGTTTTTCTGTTGTAGGGTGCCGAACGTAAAATCCGAGACGAAGAACGTAAGCAGAGCAAGAGAAAAGGCAAGTGTACTGAGCCCAGCCCCCAGATCAATGCTTGTAAGTAGAAATGATACAATTGTCCCAATACGTCTCACTGACCTGTTAAGGTGCACACAGGGTTGTCTAGGTGCAGTGCGTTCTTTCCAGCATTTTGGTGTATCTGTGAGGAATAGGTGCCGTGTCCTGTCCTGCTGCATGCAGCCTGTTGAAGTCTGTCAGGTAGCAGCTGGATGCTTCACCTATCCCCCCCCACCCCCTGTACACACTAAAATGCCAGGAGGGATGCATTGCACCAAGATGGCACCATTGTGTAAGAGGCTCAAAAGAGGAAACGCCAAGCAAAATCAACTATACGGCCCATACGTGTCCTACACGCATATGCATAGTATAATTCTGTTTCCTATTGCTGTAGGAGTCCTGTTAATATAGCTCCCATTTTGTCCCTAATTTCGAGGGACTGTCCCTGATTTGGACAAAGTCCCTCTGTCCCTGTTTCCTCCTCATTTGTCCCTCATTTTGGTCTGATTATATATATATATATATATATATATATATATATATATATATATATATATATATATATATAAATTGTGCACTATTTATCTTTCAAAAAGTGTTTCCCAGTGCTAAACCTTTCATACAAATTCTAAATTGCTGCATTTGTAAATTTAAAAAGCCAGTATAAAGGAATAGTAGTGCTAAAAAAGATTGACTAGGGTCCGAAGGTAGTAAAAAAAAAATGCTGTCTAAACTGCACTTTATGTCCAAACTCCTCTCCATGACCACCTTGGTCCCTTAAGCCAGCTCTGAATGAGTCCGTACTATATCCAACACCCTTATTTGAGGGTTTTCTGTGTTATTTATAATATAAAGAAAGAGAACATTGGACAAAACTTAATTTATGTTTGTTTTGAAAATGGGAGGAAGGGTTAGAACTCTTGTTGGGTTTTTGTCTTTACTTTTATTGGGGATTTCCACTTGCTCTCCAACATGGACATATAGCAATAATTAATAAATTATACTTTTTAGCAGAGAGGCTTAATATATCGCTAATATTTTTAATATCGTCTGTGTCATAGCAAGTTTTTTGTTTTTGATTAAAACTTATCAAAGAGATAAGATGGTGTATACGATTGTGTGGATTAATCAATTCCTCTTTTTATTTTGTTGTGTAGTTACAGATGTTAAAGGAGGACTGCTTGCGTCTCACAAGAGGACGGACATCACAGTGTTTAAACCCATGCAAGACATGGACACACAGCCTGTCCTGTTCATCCCCGATGTACACTTCGCCAATCTCCAGCGCACCACCCATGTAAGTATTTTTATTCCCCTATACCCTTTTTATATTAAATGCAAAGCAAAATACATGTCAGGTTTAAACTTGCCAGGTAACCTATAGAATGTGTGTATGTGTACTAGATCTTTATTGTTTTTAGCTGTGCTAAAAAATTACAAATCCATTTTTTTATTTTCAGTTAGAGTGCCTGTTTCTAAATCCTCCAGGTATTCTCACAAAGTTCCAGCACTTTTATTACTATAGGCTAGCAAGATTGCCCATCATAGTAAGGAGCCTGTAGAAATGTAGGGACAGGGTGGATTCATGGCTTGGTTGCAAGCTCCAACACTAAGAATTGTTGGAGCTTTGACTGTTGGAGCCCATTTGGCAATCAACCATAACAGGAGGGAATAGTGACTGTAGATGACAGCGCTTTAAACCTAAAGCAGTTTTTTTCATTTTGTTTTTTGATGAATAGCTTAACAGTACACCATTTATAGTCCACTGAAGAAACCAAAGGCAACATTCCATAGGGAATGACTGTTGAGGCCTCCTCTGTTATCTAAAGGAATGGTTACCCGGTGGGGCCCAATTCATTTTTATTTTTGTATGTTTGGGTTACTGCAAAGTAAAGTCCTATAATTTAAGTCTTGGAAAGCAAATTATATATTTATTAAGTCTGTGTTTTGTTTCCATTGTATTCCAGGTACTCCCCCTTTCACCAGAGGAGATGGATGGGGAAAGGTAAATATCCTTTTGGGTTCTTTGTAAAGATTTGGATAAGAGATCTGGCAGTGCTAAGAGCAATTTCTACATAGTTGAAGTATCCTATAGTGATTAGGCTTTCACTTGTTTCTAATAGGATTATAGCAAATAAAAACTGATTGGATGCTTAAACAAAGTCTATAATTTCACCCCTAACCTCAGCCAGCATGAAGACCCAATCTCTCGGCTGCTTTTGTCTTCTGCTGGTATGTCACTTCTTCTGGGTCTAAGCTGCAACTGGGTTCTGTTGGTAAGGGGTGGCTCTGGTTGGCTGCCTCTTCAGCAATAAACCAACCAGCTCCTCTGCATAGATCCTGGGCAAGGCTGAGACCTGGAAGTAGTAATCCACCTCTAAGCAACCATCATGCTAATTTGGGGGTATGTGTTATTAAGGAAGAGGGAAATGGTTCTAAATTTAGTTTTGTTTGGCATGTTGAAGCAAAAAAACACAATATTGAATTCATTTTATAAAAAAACACAGGTGTAGGATGTAGACCCGATCTTGTACAGTCTGCACATGTATATACAACATGAAAGATTTAAATCTCCTTTGTTTTATGTTCAGCTCTGGTATGAAGAGAGGGCCTTTCAGTCCTGAGGAAGACTTTGGAACAGCTCCTGCTAAGATACCAAGAATAGATGAACCTAAGAGAGGTATATATGGTTTTCGTTTTGTACTTCATCTGCATCTGAGAAATCCAATAGGCATTATTTTTTTTAATGATTGGGTCTTGGCCTACAGAAAATTCTTCTTCCAGTTAAAAATTCCAAGTAGTTAGCTGGTGGAAGAATTGGAGGCTCCGTAGAAGGTCTTGTACATAAAATGGCTTATACTAGTTCACAAAAAAACTGAAATTTGTTAATTGCACTTAACTTTTCTTATGTAATTTGAAAGTGGACATAATCACCGTGCAGAAACCCACTTACAATGCACAGGTTAAGTCCATTGCTCAGGGTAGAAGACCTGTCCTTGCACCGTTGGTCATAATGTTTTTTTTTTGTAGAGAGATTAGAAATTCAGAAAGCATATTCATGTGTATGTAAACCCTAGCAATTCGGCTTCTCTCAAATTTTAAGCCAAAAACAACTGGGTGTCTGGTATTCCAAGGAGAACAGAAATTGCAGCAATTTAAAGTGAACCTGTATTTAAACAATTATGAAGACCACTCATTCTCAATCCTTTTTTTACCCTGGAGGAACCATTAAAATAATTCTCAAGTCTCAGTGGACACTGATGATAAAAATACATTAGCTTGATAAGTAAGTTGCAGATTTTATAATAAAGCAATATACATTATATACCTAGAGTTTTTTTGCACCCAAATTTAAACCAATAATATAGAAAAAAAGTGCCAATTACACTAATGGTCAATGGAGGAAGGTCACCTTACGGTGGTGGTCAGTGATTAAGAGTCCTCTTATACTGGTGGTCCATGGGAGGGGAGGGAAGAATATTACTATTAGACAGATCAAAAGATCATTGGTGAAACTTGTTGCTTACCTGAGAGAAGAGAAGACTTCTGCACCTACCTTGATGGCTCTGCTGGGTGACATTGACCCCAGAACTATAGTCACCATCAGGTGGGAGATCATTCAGCCTGCACTGCTCAGGGAACCTCTAGAAATCAATGAAGAAGGCCTAGTGTTCCATGGAACCTTGTTTGAGAGGCTAATGTAGGTCCCCTTTCTTGATACTTTGTTGCCTGGCTGTTGTGCTTTTGCTTTGGTTTCACCTCATTATTAAAGGGGTTGTAAAGGTTAGTTTATTTTCTAAATAGGTTCCTTTAAGCTAGTGCATTGTTGGTTCACTTAACTTTTCTTTCGATTTCCCTTCTAAATTGATTTTTTTTTTCTTTGTCTGAATTTCTCCCTTCCTGTTCCTTCTCAGTAAGCTTGCCCCATCATTCGAGCCATTCTGGCTGGGGGCTAGTTGTCGTGCTCACCCCGTCCCTTGGAACTACATCCCTGTGGGGAGACACTGTGTTCACAGTGTCTCCCCGCAGGGATAGTTCTAGGGATAGTTGGATATAGTAAAGTCCCGAGGGAGGGAGCACGCTGACTAACCCCCAGCCATAACGGCTCAAATTATGGGGGCAAGCTTACTGAGGAGGAACTAGAAGGAAGAAATTCGGACAAAGAGGGAAAAAAAACATTTAGAAGGGAAATCTAAAGAAAAGGGTAAGTGAACCAACAATGCACTAGCTTAAAAGAACCTATTTAGAAAATAAAAAACCAACCCCTTTAAGCACTCACCTGGAGCAAGTATAGAGATAAAGAATTCAGACAATTTTCCTGATACTCAGTTACAACATGCTTGTTCCAGGTCTGTGACTTGTACATGTCAGACACAGCCAAGCAATTCGTTTTTCAGATGATCAATGCCCCAGTATGCCTCTCATGACAGGTGTACTTTAGCCAAGCTGAGGTTTACATTACATTGGTTGTTTCAGGGGATATCAGGGTTGTTGTATGCAATTACAATACACTTCATGCTGATCATTGTGACAGGCTGCTTGCCTGTACATGACCTTGGATGTATTGGGACAACTATGTCCAAT